>NC_051064.1:92136941-92161043 GCF_004664715.2 Peromyscus leucopus
GTAGACACTCCTACAGCATCATCAGTTATTCATGTGATTTAGAGACTGGTCTCCAGTTTGATTTTGTGGAGACATCTTCCCTGGTGTGATCCCTTCTTCCCACATGAAACTATCTGGGGTCATTTTAATTTAGAATTATCCAGGGTAAAATCCCTTTATATTACCTCAAAAAACATACCCAGAAAGAAATCTAACGAGGGAACTAATGATATTCTTCTAAAAGTACACAGCTCATGCCTCTCAATTTCATTTGTTATCTTTTTTTTTTCAATTTTTTTTATTTTACATACTAAGCTATTTGCCCTTCCCTCTGCTTCTCCTGCCCTCTACTCCCATCCTTCAACCCCTACCATGTCTTCTAATCCTCAGAGGAGCTAAGGCCTCCATTGGGAGTCAACAAAGTGTAGCATACCAAGTTAAGCATAGCTAACCACTGCTTCAAGGCTGAGCATAGTGTTCCAGCATAGGGTTTGGACTCCCCCAAGCCAGTTCTTGCACTTGGGACAAGTCCTGGTCCCACTGCCAGGGTCTCACAAACATATCAAGTGACACAAGTGTCAGCAGCATTCAGAGGACATAGGTGGGTCCCATGCAGGGCTCCAGCTGTCAGTCCAGAGTCCCTGAGCTCCCACTAGCTCAGGTCAGCTGTCTCTCTGGTTTTTCCCATCATGATCTTGACTCCCTGCCCCCTTTACTACTAGTATCCCATCTCCACCTCTTCTGATGTTCAGGAACTTTAGTAGCCCAGTGCGTGGACTTGGATCAAGAATCTGCTGTTGCCAGTGGTGCATGGATACACCGCCATCTAGTGGACATGGGCAACCTCTGGGGCCCCATTACTGAGGATAAATGAATTTTCCTCTCCCAGCAGCCATCAGTTGAATATAGTTACTCAGTTAGGGCTGGGATTTCCTGACATCCTCCCTGCTTGAAACTGGGATTTTATCTGTCTCCATCATACTCAGACTGTGCATGCAGTCACAGCTGCTATAAATAGGGACCTGCAGCTACTATATTGTGTTTACAAACCACTGTTTCCTGCAGTCAGAAAGTGTCTCTGGGAATCCCCATCTCCCTGACAGCTCTTGTGTAAAGAGTACTGCTCTATGGATGCCAGGAAAGCCATACTGGTCTTTGCTCAGACACCTATTCCCTGTACATTGACCACTTGGAATTCTGTGTCAAGTCATCTATTGCCATGAGAACATTCTCTGATGAGCACTGACAGATGCACTTATATTCTGTGAGATATGGAGGGTGATGTATAAAATCAGGCCTTTTGACACCACAGCCATTGCTCTTATTCTTGACATTCCTGCTCTCCAGCAGCTTCTTGTTTCCACAGGTATCTTAAGATTGGTGTCGCTGGGAAGAAAATAATTGAAATTTTGAGTGTGATTGCATTGAGTCTGTAGTTCACTTTCCTAAATGAACTCAGTTTGATGTAAAATTACTTTATTTTATGGCCATTGAACTTTCAAGTTGAACACTCTTAACATTGTTGCTATTGCTTCCCTGCTGGGATAACATCACTTCCTTTGTTTTGCTTTCACTTCAAGTGATACCACAATTTCAGTTCTATGCCAATAACATCATCAATATCTTCTCTCTAGGAAAGTGGAAAAAAGAAACAAAATATTCAATACAAAGTAAATTCAAAATAGAAATGACATCCACAATGAAGCCACCATCACTACAGAAAAATTGTATGAAAAATTATGCAGATTGGCAATACTGAAACACTTCTATGTGATGAAATCCCTCAGGGTCTTCTGCTCAATGTTCAAACTGACAAAGACAGAGTGTGTGCAGTATCCACTACTAAAGTAAAACTGGATAAATATCTGTAAGTCCAAACTTCTGGGTAACTAATAGGCAATCAGAGGCACTGCTATCACTGTGTCTTCTGGTTTTTATTTCCACCTCCTATCTTCAGGCACAGTAAGCACTCAGTGAGCAAATATTGATCACAAAAGTAGATTCTGGAAAAATCTCAAATACTTACCTAGTGCAAATGTCCTCAGGACAAACTGGGACATTTACACATCACTGCAGATCACAGGGTCTTCTGCTGTTGATATCTGGGACTTCTTGACACTCTGATCTCTGGCCATGTGTTCACTGCTGAACACAAAAGCCTTTCTAATAAATCCGCTGAAACCAGAACAGCCTTCTTCTAGCACTTATGATGCTAAAAACCAGGTAAACACCACATTGTATGTGAGTTCTGATGTCATCAAGGTATAGTGATCAATCTCAGGGAGTGAGGTACAAGAAGAGGGCTGAGGACAATGTGCCCCACTGTGCAGTAGGGATTTTATGTAGACTCAAACTCCACTGAAGAAGTCACAGGGCACTTAGAGAAAAGGCACATCCAGGGATATCATTCTCTAAACTCATACAAACCTAGAATGAACCCGCATTCTGTGTTGGTGTAATTGTATAGGTTAAAGAACTCTCAATATGTGAAATGTGGACAGAGAGTAGTATACATGGATGCTGACTGTGAAGCACATCCCCATGGCTGACAAAACTGGTCCATGAGAGAGAGAAATTTCAGAGAAACACTCGTAACTGTATAAGTCATACTGGCTATAACACAGAGAAGCTCTGTCTGTTCTTCATTCTGCTGAATACACTTCTGCAGTACTAAACATTTAAATAAACCGACAGACCAGTACAGCATCCCTTTTCATCCTAAGGACAGAGAAACAACAGTGTGAAGAATATGCTGAAACTTCGTCCTCAGAGCAAAGCATATGATAAACTTTATGACAGTGTGTGTACATATATGTATAAAAATGAGTGTGTAGGCATATGTGTGTGCACATAAGTGTGTGTGACTACTAGTGTGCAGGCTATATCATGCTTCAGCAAGCATGTGGAGTAAGAAAACATCTTCTATGAATCAGTTTTCACTCCCACCATGGGTTCCAGATTTGGTGGGCAGCCCCATGGCAGGTCTTGGGAGCACTACCAATCAGCACTGGATGAGGTGGGATAGTGTGTAGCATGGTGACAAAACTGTTGTTAATCCCATATTATCAAGTGCACAAGAGTGGCAGACTGGATGGAACTTCATATCCTTACCGGGCCCCTCAGGAGGAAGCCCCCTGTGGCCTCAGCAGGGGCTGTTCTCCATCAGGCCGGAGCCCCACAGTGCACTGGGTCAGGCATGCTCAGAGCTATGTGAGGCCCCAGGCAGCTCCTGCCTTCTGCACGCCATGTTGCAAAGTTTCCACCAGAGGCTTCCTGCAAGGGGGCCTGGCCTCAAACCTGCCATGTCTGGCTCCTTGGTGCTCATGGCCTGCCCTAGCTCCCAGCAGCTAGGTGGCGCCTCCAGTGCCCATGGCAGCCCCTGGGCCACCTGACTGCCACTGCCAGACATGTTTCACAACAGTGCTTTGCCCACCTGCTGCTGCATGTGCTCTGGGTCAGAGAGCAAGGAAGCAATGGGGGACAGAAGGACTCTCAGTCTGTCCCAGTTCATCTGTCCATTCTGCTGGCCATCCAGCCCCAAAGGCTGTCCATGTACAGTTTTTATCTGGAGTCACAACACATACATAAACCAGGCATAAAACATGCACACTTGTGGCCACATTTCTCACACATTCACACATTTATATAGGCAGGACATTACAACAAAAAGACAAACAATTTTCCCAGGGAAACAGTGTCAGCTGACCAACTCAAAAACCCTAAAATAAGAGTCTACAGTTCTTGTTAGTCAAGAAAAGAACAAAATTACAACACACAACATAACAAAACAGCTCTCCTGGCACCTGGAGACAAAACCAAAAGGAAGATGCTGGCCTCATGCCATCCAGGTCTATGCAAATCAAAATCAGATACAAATCAACCAAAGGAAATCAAACCATCCAAAGAACCTTCTGCAGGTACTTCCTTACAAAAGGATATCCAATAGGCCAAAAGGCCCATTTACAGAAGGATGTTCCAGAAGTCCACATACAGAAGGATATCCAAATGAAAGTAAGCAAGAAAACACGAACAGAAACACAGAAACACAGAAAACTTGCTGGCCGGCGTCAGGCTCTATGGGCAGTGTTCTCGGTTGGCTTGGGGGACCCTGGATGAGCCCCCAGATGTTATGCCAAGATGATGAAGAACCCCAAAAGACCACCAGATACCAAATCTCTTATGTAAGAGACCAAATCACTTATGTAAAAGCAAAGAGCCTTTTTTTTTCAAGCTCAGACCTTGGACTATGTCCGAAGCAGGAGTAAGAGCAGAGAGCGCAGATCCCAGGCAGGATAGGGTTTTTATCATAGCAGAAATTGGGGTGAGAGGATTTCCAGGATTCAGGACCCTGGGTGACTGACATTTGTCTAGGGTATAGGGAATTTTTGGAATGTCAGGTATTTCCCCTTAGATTCAGGCCCCATTGGGTGGGGTCAGTTTATGGCTTTTTCCTGGTTCCAGGTGTTGTCTGCCAGGAGTTGTCTCTGGACCTCAAAGTCTGTCATGGTAGCTGTGTGGTCAAGCTATTTTGCTCTCTACCACACATTTAGATGATTTGATATGCTCATCTCACACTTCTCATTCACTGGTGAAAAAAACACTACATTTCTCTAGTATAGAGTACTTTTCTGTATATATAACCAGCATGTTGTGCAGTAGTAAGCCAGAATGTCTTGCTCCTGTCAAATTGTGACTTAGTCCTCTTTGACCAAATATTACCAAGACTTTCTTGCTCCTGACTTCCCCGAATATTCCTATTGTTCTACTCTCAAGTTCTGTGGGTTTAACTGAAAACAAATGTACTTCACATGAACAGCTAGAGATAAAAAGCAGTAATCTTCTAGGATTCATGAAACTTAAACCCAGAGACCATGACTTCCAGTATGACTTCCGAAGTCATTCTTGAAGCCCTCTGTCATGGAGTAAGTACAAGAGGGAGGGCTGAGGATGAGATTTCACTGTACAGCAGAGAGTGGTAATGAACTTGAGAGCTACTGAGTAAGTCCCATGGTATTAGAAGTAACACCATCCTGGGGTCAGGCTCTGCACACACATACAAACCAAGGAGGAACCAGCACTGCAGGTCTGGGTGATTGTCACAGGTTGAAGAACACTGTAGACCTCAGTACAAAGAGGGTCAGCAGAAAGGGAGGTGTCAACACTGATCCTGACTTGGAGGGACCAGAAAAAGCACAGCCATGTAGTTCTTGAGAGGTACAATTTATTCCTGAGATGAGAAATGTCAGAGAACCCCTTCGTAATGAGTCACCTGTGGAAATAAAGAGGAAAAGCACCATCTGGTTCTCCATTCTGAAGAGACTGTGACATGAAGGCTCTGACCAATAACTACCCAGTTATGGAAGAAGAATTGTCCATGGAATATCTCTTTCCACTTAAAGTAGGCAAGAAAATGGTGTTGTAAAACTTATCCCTCTAAGATAAATACCTACATATTTAATGAATTAAATAACTCTGTGTGTGTGTGTGTGTGTTTGTTTTGCACATATGTATTTGTGCATGTTTTTATGCACAGACACAAAATTGTGTTCTTGAAATGGAGGACTATGGTGGTATTTTATTTGTACTGATGTGATTTTATTTGTATGTTAATAAGTAAAGTTGCTTGGGGGTCAGAGCTAATAGCAAGTCATAGCAGAGGATGTGCGTTCATGGCACATGTCTTTAATCCCAGCACTTGGTAGAAGAGCTAGGTAAATCTCTGTGTGGTCAAGGATGAGGGTTGGGCTGGGGGGAAGGGGAGGGGGACAGGAGAGGGGAGAAAAAGGGAATCCGTGGCTGATATGTAGAACTGAATGGTATTGTAAAATAAAATAAAAAGGAAAAAAATAAGGATACAGCCAGCATTGAAGACACATGCCTTTCATCTTAATACCATAGAAGACCTGGAGGGCTGTACAATCAGGCAGTGATGAGGCAGTCATGTGTTTGGATTTACAACCAATGAGAAGGCAGAACAGAAAGACTATATAAAGACAAACACACAGGAAGTAGCTGTCTTTTTCGGAGAGGTCTCTTGGCTACCTGCAGTAGGCAGGTAAGGCTCTTAGCTCTGAAATCTTGGCTTTCTTCTTTACATTGGTTCTGGGTTTCTTATTTAATAAGACCGTTGGTTACATCTAGAGGACTGATGAACTTTCAGACAGAGGCACATGCTTAAGAACTCTGCTATCAGTAGACCATTCCTATGAACATGCTTAACAGATTCCTACATTTCTTTCACCTTCTTAAACGTTTGAAATTCACGTTAGTGCTGTTATCCATGTGCATCCACAGGAATGACAGAATGACAGACTTCCTGGATAAGGATTCCAAGACAGACATCAGAAGGCCATGGACTGAGGGGGAGGAAAGGCACTAGGAAGGTTCTGCACAACCAGGGAAAGCATCCCCAGGGTCAGTAGACACAGAGATGAGGGGACAGGTTTCCAAAGAAATGATCAACAGTAGAGAAGCAAATATTGCAGGTAGATGCAGTTTGGAGGTGAGGGGAACAGTGACTCTAATGTTCTCTACACAGAAGGGCTTTTTACATAACATAAAACAAATATAACATTATATTTTGTGGTTATTTAAATAGTCTGAAGGTAGATTTTTCTTTTGATAAAGGAACAAAAAAGGTGAAAATCTTGTTTGTAAATAGGTATCTAGTAACTAGTGGTAAACTTGAAATGGTAGAATTCTTTAAAGCCTAATTCTAGGGAGCCTTAAGAAAATGTATCTTAATTATTTTTGAACCTGTATTCACCTTGTTTTTTTTCAAATATCTTAAGTTATATTTTCTTTTTCAGAGCTGCTTCTTATTTGGGGCTACTTTTTTTTTTAAATTGAGGCGTAATTCATAAAAGGGTATATTGTTTTGATGAGACTTTTTACAACTGTGGCTGGATGTCTTTCTTTAGTCTTCCAAGAAGGGCCGTTTTACATTTTTAGAGTTACTTTTTAAAGTTATGAGGTCAACAACTTGGACTACTATGCATGTAAGTGGTAATGCAAATTAAAGCCCAAGTTGACCTCCGGCAGCAGTTCATTCTATGTTGACAGTGAGAGAACATTTTGCCTGTTAGGATACTGTTACTCGTGGACTGAAATGCTGAAGGAACCCCTCCCCCTATTTTGTTTTTTGCAAAAATCAAGGTATATTCTAGGGTTTCCTGGTTGACCTCAACAGATAAACTGAGATTATAGTCTTAGTTCAGAAATTATCTGAATGTAGATTTACAGTCTACGTGTACAGCTGGCTAAGTGAGATCGTTTTCACAGTTCTGCATGTATCCCATCGGCTCCCCATTAGTCACTGAACTCTTAAAACTGGTATTGTAACATTATCACAATGTTTTGCGCCAATTTTATAAACTTTACAGTGCAATATGTGTTCCTTTTCTGAGGCAAACCAAAGGTATATTTTCAAGGTTTTGCTGCTATTAGCAGCGTTGACAGAGGATTTTTTATACATTTGTAATAGATAGAAATAAACCAGAAAAAATAAAGAAAAAAAAAGTGGTGGAGGAAAAGGTGAACACTGCAAAAATACTCAAAAGGGCTGAGAATTGCAAACGCCAAGAATGGCTTTGCATAGTAAATGGAATAGAACAGCTCTGAACTATAGCTTACTTTTCCTAGTTTGGTCTGACAGAATGATTGAATGCTTTTGTACAAAAATCAGAGCCTTAAAAACAAGGATTTGGTGAGATTGTAAAATGGTGTGCCACTTTGGCAAAACAGTTTGGTGGTTGGTCAAAATGCAAAACATTGTTACTCTGTTACTCAACAATTCTACCCTTAGGAATATGTCCTCAAACTACTGAAAATGTGCACCTATGAAACATGTACTTGAAGGTTTACAGCAGTGTGTTGCTAATAGTAAAAAAGTTAAAACAACTCAAATAGCTATCAAATACTGGAGAGAAATAAAATGTGGCTTATTCATACAATAGAATATTATTAAGACATAAAAATGAATGAGAAACTGACAGATTAAATGACTTTGGTGAACCTTCATAATTTCATTTGTAGATCTTTCCATTTCTAATTTATAAATACATTTGGGGTTATAAATTATAAATGTACTGCCTCCTGTCAACATTGTATACTTCTATTTGATGATTTCTGTGTCAAACATTATATGGAAATGTTTCCAAGTATTTTCTGTATTAACTGTGAATGAATAGAACAAAATAAATTGCCTGTGATGGAAAAAAAATTTATTATTTACAGAATGAAGACAATGGCTTTGATGTTCCACACACACAGAAATGACCCTGTAGATCCCTAGCTGCTGTAGGAGACGTTTAGGAGCTAGAACTGCTTCTCTTATGATTTGACACAAACATTGTTTATAGGGACTTAACAATGCTACAGTGTCCTGTGCATGAGGATAAACATCACATGCTGATTAAAATGATTATAAATTTGATGTGATTGTAATAGTACTCATGGCATAGCATTTGAGAACCTAAGCCTTTGAAATCGAGTGTTCAGACACTTTACCCATGTGTGGTTTGGATATGGAGTGTCTCTCCAGGTTTCCTGTGCTGGAGGCTGGTACTCATGGGAGCAGGGTTCACAGGGAACATGAGCCTTCATCATCCTCAAGGAACAAACTGTATCAGTGAAAGCCTGCTGATTGTTGGAGATGAGTGGACTACTAGGTAGTGAGGCTTTGCTGGAGGAAGTTGGGGCTCCATCTAAGGACACACTTCGTCCCTGTCTGCGTCTTGGCCACCATGAAGTGAGTGACTTGTGAGTCCCACTGTCTTCCTACTATGCAGTGGACCCAAAAATCCATGCAGTTAACGTTCAAACTTGTGAGACAAAATAAGTGAAAATTAACCTTTGACATTTTTAATAGCTTCTCACTCTTGTGTATGTGAGTGTGTGTCTATGCAATTATTTGTGTGTGACTATACATGTGTATCTGTTTGAGTGTGTGTGCATGTGTGTTTGTGTGTATGTATTGTGTTTGTGTATATATGTGAGAAAGTATGTATGCTAATGTGTGTGTAAGGATATGCATGTGTGATTCTGTGTGTTAGGTTGTGTATGTTGTATGTATGGTTGGAATGTGTGATTGTGCATATGTGTGTGTTTGTACAAATGTGTGTGTATGTGGAAAATTGTGCATGTGTGTGAGTGTTTATGTTTGTATGGGTTGGGATGTGTCCATTGGTGTGTGCTTGTGTGTTTTCATGTATAGCTGTGGGTATATGTGTTGAAAATCTGTATTAAGTGTGAGAATATGTGTATGTGTGTGTCTGTGGGCATGTGTGTGTGAGTCTGTTTATGTTTGCATATTGTGGGAATATGTGTATATGTGTGCATGTGTTTGTCCATCTGTGAGTGTGTATATGCGTGGATATTTGTGTGTTGGTGTATGTATGTGCA
Source organism: Peromyscus leucopus (assembly GCF_004664715.2). Classification (NCBI taxonomy): domain Eukaryota; kingdom Metazoa; phylum Chordata; class Mammalia; order Rodentia; family Cricetidae; genus Peromyscus; species Peromyscus leucopus. Next base: position 92,146,323 of record NC_051064.1, read on the forward strand.
TAATTGTGTGATGGTGTATCAATGCTCTCCTCTGTCTGTGAGTATGTATCTGTGTTTGATGGTATGTGTGTGAGTGTGTGTTTCTGTGTTAGTGTGTATTTGTGTCATGGTTGTCATTTGGGGGGCTCTGTGTGTACCTGCATACACTGAGTGAGTGTTTGCAAGCACAAGGTTGTCAAATTGTGAATGAAATGATTAGAGCCCACCTTATAGGAGTCAGTTTCTTTATTTCAGCAATGGGTTCCAGGAATCAAATACAGCTCATCAAGCTTGAACAGCAAGCCTTTACTCACTGAGACCTGATGATGGCATGACAATCATTGGATGAATAACTAAGGTACACTGTTAATTCAATTAACATTTTATATAAATTAATAGTAGAATTAATGAATGCAATTTGAAGAAAATAAGTTTTAGTCTATAATCATTGGAAAATTTAAAGTATACCATTGCATCAATACTTTAACTTAGGATCACTTTTTGCATTATACCATACATTATGACAAATATTGATTAAAATGATAGAAATAAAAAATATAAAATGAATTACAATAACTTTGAAATACAATTTTTAGAGAAATATTTTGTCTTTACAATAGATGTGTACATTTCAAACAAAGGATTTCTACTGTGGAGTAATAGTTAATGATAATTCTATTTAGAAAAAAAACTGTAAAACAGCTTTCTGAGGGCATCAGTGAAAGAGGAAGCAAAGATGAAAACGAAAATGGCTTAACAAAATTCCCAAAAGCAATCAGAGAATAAGTTAAAGAAAGTGAAAAGACAATTGGGAAATAAGGGGAGGGCATTCAGAAAATGGAATGTGGTGTTTCCCCCTATATAAGACAGATGCACACAGCATGGTCTTCAGAGACTCTAAAGAGCAAGGTTCATGACCACAGAGCCCAGAAGACCAGCAGCATCTGCAACATTCGCAATGGCCAGGCCCTGTGTTTTCCTGATGATCCTGGTGGTGATGCACTACTGGTCAAGCTGCTGTCTGGGATGTGACCTGCCTGAGACTCATCACCTAAGGAACAAGAGAGCCTTCACACTCCTGGCACAAATGAGGAGACTCTCCCCTCTCTCCTGCCTGAAGGACAGAATGGACTTTGCATTCCCTCTGGAGAAGGTAGATGCCCAGCAGATCCAAAAGGCTCAAGCCATCCAGTTCCTGGGTGAGTTGATCCAACAGGTTCTGATCCTCTTCACCTCCAATGAATCATCTGCTGCTTGGGAGACAACCCTCCTAGATACCCTCTGCGATGAGCTCTACCAGCTGCTCAATGACCTGCAAGCCTGTGTGATGGAGCAGGTGGAGGTGCAGGAACCTTCCCTGAGCCAGGAAGACTCCCTGGTGGCTGTGAGAAACTACTTCCACAGGATCACTGTCTACCTGAAGGAGAAGAAACACAGCCCCTGTGCCTGGGAGGTGGTCAGAGCAGAAGTCAGGAGAGCCCTGTCTTCCTCAGCCAAGCTGCTGGCAGGACTGACTGAGGAGAAGGAGTAAGACCTGAGCCAATGTGGAGAGGACTCTCCTGGGCTGGGATCCTGCACCTCACTGCTCAGATTTGGCCTTCTCCAAGAACTCTTTGAGTTTGATATCAAACATGCCTGGATAGTTAAACTAATATTGGGTTATATTGTGTTGATCTGTAAGGGCATTTGCTTATTGATTCAGATGTTTTATTTGTTTGTTGGTTTATTTATTCATTTAATTTATTTATTAGTTTCTCTGCTTGTTTGTTTATCTACATGATTTAATTTATTTTTAAACCATAGATTTTTATATTTCCTTTAAATTTTCAAACGGTTATTCTTAATTTATTTCTTCTATTCAATAAATTTTTTTTACTATACATGGTAAATCTTATGTGTCATCCATTAGATCTTTTGAAAACTGTTTGAGGCTTCTAAACTCATTCTGTATATCATAAATGTAACACACCTTGACGTGGTAGCAAATAATACTGAAGCAATGTGTACTGCTTAGACTTAAGAGGTGAGTTGATGCAGCCATCTTGTAGTTCCTTTCGCTGATGGTAAAAATCCTACTTACTCTCTCAGCCAACATCAGTTCAGCAGATTCCAATTCCTATTTATGCCCCACTGCAAGGGCAGCATCAAGCCCAGCTGAGTTTGGGGGCTGGACCTGCTGTTTCCCAGGCTCAGGAATTATTCAGTTCTTCAATTCAACCATATAGATCACAGCCAGCCTTTATGCAAAGCAGTCTGTCCCAGCCTTGTGTGGTCCTTTCTGGTACAGCTATCCACAACTTCCCAACTGTCCAGCACCAGGGACTTGCCAAAGCACAATCGGGTCTTGCCTTTCAGCAGACTTCAAATACTCAACCTATCCCTATACTGTATGAACTTCAACTGGGGCAGGCGTCAGGACTAGGAAGTTCTCAGCTGATTGATACACATCTTCTTCAGGTTACAGTACCTTTACCAGCATCTCAGCTCTCCTTGACTAATTTTGGATCTGCAGGACAGCCTCTGATTGCTTTGCCTCAGACACTTCAGCCCCAGTTACAGCACACAACACCACAAGCACAGGCCCCAAGCCTGAGCCGCCCTGCACAAGTCAGCCAGCCTTTCAGAGGCTTAATCCCTGCTGGAGCACAGCATAGCATGATGGCAGCCACAGGAAAGATGTCTGAAATGGAACTAAAAGCCTTTGGGAGTGGCATTGATAACAAACCAGGGACACCTCCAATTGGTGGCCGAAGCACCACGCCAACGTCTAGTCCATTCCGGGCTACTTCGACAAGTCCAAACAGCCAGTCTAGTAAAATGAACAGCATTGTTTATCAGAAGCAATTCCAGTCAGCCCCTGCCACAGTGAGAATGACTCAACCATTTCCTGCACAGTTTGCACCCCAGAAGAGAGCTGTGGGAAGAGGACTCAGCCACAAGACATTTGGTCCTAGGTGTTGGCAAAGCAGAGAGCAGAGGTTCTTCAGTCCACGCAACGGTTCTTCTCTGAACAGCAACAGAGCAAACAGATAGGAGGCAAAGCCCAGAAAGTGGACAGTGATTCAAGTAAACCCCCCGAAACACTGACGGACCCTCCTGGTGCCTGTCAGGAAAAAGTAGAAGAAAAGCCACCCCCTGCGCCCACCATAACCACCAAGCCTGTTAGAACTGGACCAATCAAACCTCAGGTGATCAAAACAGAAGAAACAAAATCTTAAAAGCTTTGGTTTATTTGGGGGCATTGGGATGGGTGGGCAGGGAAAATGAAGTCAAATAATGCCAGCAGCCAGGGGGTGGAATGGTCTGTGATGTTATCCTGTGTAGAGCTTGAAGATGCTCAAGGGACATAGAGCATTTACACTGACAGAGCTGCCACTCCAGTTAAAAGGAGGCTTGCACCTACTGTGTAACGTCTGCTTGGTTGACGTGCATCTTCAGTCGCTTTATATACAAGTGTGTCCACACGTACATAAGTGCATACAGTTTAGACCTAAGGAAGGAGCTTTGTGATTCAATGAAACACCAAAAGTAGAAGGAAAATGACACCACCATGGCTCAGTTGGGCACTGGGTGGTCCCATTGATAGATCAGCTGTGGTTCTTTTGCTCCCTTGTGTTCTTTGGATGTGTCTGTGGCATTTCTAGGCTTGAAAGTAAAATGATGCTAACTGGTGCTGGATAGAGGAGCCTTATTTTTTATTACGGCAGCTTGTTATTTTTGTAACATGGTGATTGGGTTGAACACAATAAAGTACAGTAGTAACTGATCTCCCCTTCTTCCTGGATGAGTGAGCAGATGATTAAATACTGATGTCAGCATTCTTGAGTATATTCAAGTGAGCAACATTTGGCTTCTGCTTCTGTTTAAAATGATGCTGTGTTTTGATTGTGATCCGAAGCTTTGAAGCACTACTTGGCATCTCCTTCCTTCCTTGGAGGTCTCACCATTTAAGCATAACAGATTTGATAAAGTGTTGGAAAGGTGAGGTCTTGCTTGTCTCCACTAGATCATCTTCATTTGAATCCAGTGGTTATAAGGTTTTGTTTTAGGGGTATTCTTTCATTTTTTTTAATAACGGTTTTTAGCTGATGTTCATGAGAGAATGAATCCTTAGAACTGTGCCACTAGGTGAAAGGAAATCCTATCTAAGAGTGTTTCTTTACAGAGCTTGTCATACCATCCTTTGGGCCCTCTGCTGGAAAAGTAGAATCAAGTCTCAAATAATGCCTTTTCAATTGTATCCTCTAGTATTATAGGTGTAGGACAGTACTGTATCATACCTCTGTGAATGTAAAATAGCTTGTACCTGCTTTATGATACATAGTAGTGACTGTGCTTTATCAGAGCTGTTTTTAATGATGTTGCTCAGAATGTTTTCTTTCCAGATGACGATTGAGAAACTAATTTTAAAAAAACAAATGGTGCCAGGTATCACAAGAGTAACAGGACTGTGCTGTTTTCTGGGGTTTTGTTTTTTACTTTCTTTCTTTTTTTTTTTTAATTGAGTGTGCTGGATGTCTCTACAATTTTGTTCAAGTGACTGCAGAACCTGGAAAGGCTGTTGCTGCTATTGATGCATAACATACTGCTATTATTGGTCTTTTTATATAAATATAAATATATATATATACATAAATAATTTGAATTTTTGGAAACTAGCTGTGCTGTCAACTTTGGGAAAAAGTATCCCAGTTTACCGTGTTGAGTTGGCATTGTACAGAAGTTAACAGCCATATTGGTCTAGAAATGTTGAACTTAATTTTTTTTTCCATTTGTACAGGGGTAACGCACTGTATTAAATATGTAAGGTCTGATCTACGTGGGTTTGATTACAAAAACTAATAAAGTATTCTCTAAATAAAAAAAAAATCTTACTTCTGTCTATTAGATAGTACTCCTCTGGATGGATAATCAGCAAGCTGTACAGAAGGGAACCAGAACAACTTGCTTGTGTTCCATTGTGCCTTAGGCCTCCTGACCTACAATTCTCCCTGACCTCTCTGGCCTCCATTAACTAACTTTTGACTCCATTCTATCACATGAACTCCATTGGATTTCAAAATTGAGGGAGACCATAAAACCAAAATAAAATAAAGTACAAAACAAATGAGGATCTTCCTACATACCATTAAAAAAGTAAACATGAGAAAAGAAAGAAATGCAGTGTCTGCACTGTCTTGGTGATGGCTTCAATTGCTGAGACAAAATATCAGGACCTAAAGCATTTTGGGGTAGAAATATTTATTATAGTTTAAAATCCCAGTACATTCCATCACTGAGAGAGCTTTAGCAGGAACTGCAACAGGGCAGGAACCTGAAGGGGGTGGCTCATATAGAGGTCATGGAGGAACACACTGTCTCCTGCCTTGATGCTTCAGGGCCTGCTCAGCCTGCATTCAAATACTCATCAGGACCACCTGCCCAGGGGCAGGATCACCCACAGTGTGCTGGACACTCCTACAGCATCATCAGACACTGGTCTCCAGTTTGATTCTGTAGAGACATCTTCCCTGGTGAGATCCCTTCTTCTCACATAAACCTATCTGGTGACAGGTTGAACTTAGAATTATCCAGGGTAAATTCCCTTCATAATATCCCCAAAAAACATACCCTGAAATAAATCTAACAAGGGAAGTGAATGCAAATCTTCTAAAACACCAAAGCTCATCCCTCTCAATTTCATTTGGTATCTTTTCTTTATTTTAATTTTTTTATTTCACACACTAAACCCAGGTGTCTGTCCCTCCCCTTCTCTGGTCCGCACCTTACCTGCATCAACCCCGTCACCCAACAATTCCTCAGAGGAGGGAAGGCCTCCCTTGGGAGTCAACAAAGTGTGGCATACCAGGTTGAGCATAGCTACCTACTACTTCAAGACTGAGTAAGGTGTCCCAGCATAGGGTTTGGGCTCCCCAAAGGCAGTTCTTGTATTTGGCACAAGTCCTGGTCACACTGCCAGGGGCCTCACAAACAGATCAAGCCACACAAGTGTCAGCCACATTCAGGGGGCCTAGTTGGGTCCCATGCAGGTCTGCCCGCTGTCAGTCCAGTGTCCCTCAGCTCCCACTAGCTCAGGTCAGCTGTCTCTCTGGTTTTCCCTATCATGATCCTGACGCTCTGTCCCCTTTGCTTCTAGGTCCCACCTTCCCCTCTTCTACTGATCTCCAGGAGCTGGGCCTAGTGCTTGGACTTGGTTCACTGAGTTTATTCCTAACTATTGCCAGTGGTGCATGGGTACACCGCCATCTAGTGGAACATGGGTAACCTCTCAGGGGCCCCATTGCTGAGGATAACTCAATCTTCCACTCACAGCAGCCATCAGTTGAAAATAGTTCATCAGCTAGGGCTGGGATTTCCTGATATCCTCCCTGCTTGAAACTGGGATTTTGTCTGTCTCCATCATACTGACTGTGCATGCAGTCACAGCTACTATCAATATGGACTCCCAGCTACTATGTTGTGTATACAAACCCCTGTTTCCTACAGTCAGAAAGTGTCTCAGGGAATCCCCATCTTCCTGCCAGCTTTTGTGTAAAGAGTACTGCCCTATGTAAGCCAGGAAAGCCATACTGGTGTTTGCTCTGACACCTATACCCTGTACATTGGCCACTTGTAAGAGTCTGTGCCCAGTCACCTATTTGCAGAAGAACCTCCTCTGAGGAGCACTGAGAGATGCACTTATCCTCTGTGAGATATGGAGGGTGATGTATAAAATCAGGCCTTTTGACACCATGGCCATTGCTCTTATTCTTGACATTCCTGCTCTCCAGCAGCTTCCTGTTTCAACAGGTATATTAAGATTGGTGTTGCTGGGAAGAAAATAATTGAAATTTTGAGTGTGATTGCATTGACTCTGCAGTTCACGTTCCTAAATGCATTTGGATTGATGTAAAATTACTTTATTTTATGGCCATTGGACTTTTGAGTTGAACACTCTTAACATTGTTGCTATTGCTTCCCCACTGGGATGACATCACTTCCTTCTTTTCATTTCATTTCAAGTGACACCACAATTTCAGTTCCATGCCACCAACAACTTCAGTATCTTCTGTCTAGGAAAGTGGAAAAAAGAAACAAAATATTCAATACAATGAAAAATCAAAACAGAAATGACATCCCCCATGGAGCCTCCATCACTGTAGAAAAATTAAAGGAAAAATTGTACACATTGCAGGACTGAAACACTTCTATGTGAAAGAATCCCTCAAGGCTCTTCTGCTCAATTTTCAGATGGACAAAGACAGAGTTTGTGCAGTATCCACAAATGAAGTAACATTGCATAAATATCTGTAAGTTCAAACTTCTGGGTAACTAATAGACAATCAGAGGCACTGCTATCACCGTGTCTTCTGGTCTGTTTTTCCAACTCCTAACTTCAGGCACAGCAGCAGTCAGTGAAAACTACTGATCACAAAACTAGATTTTGGAAAAACCACAAATACTTATCTTTTACAAATGTAAACTGGGACATTTACACATCACTGCAGATCACAGGGTCTTCTGCTGCTGATACTCTGGGGATTCCTGACACTATGATCACTGCTGAACACAAAAGCCTTTCTAATGAATCCACTGAAATGAGAGCAGAATTCTTCTAAGAGTTATGACCCCAAAAACCAAGCAAACACCACACTGTGTGTGAGTGATGATGTCATCAAGGCATGTTGAGCACTCTCAAGGAGTGGGGTACAAGAAGAGGGCTGAGGATACTGTAACACTGTGCAGCAGAGCATGTGAGTCAACTCAAAAGCCACTGAAGAAGTCACAGGGCATAGAGAAAAGGCAGCAACCAGGGATCACAGTCTCTACACTCAGACACAGCTAGAAAGAATGTGCATTCCATTTTGGGTAATTGCTGTTAGTCGAAAAATCCTCAATAGGGGAATATTGGGCAGAAAGGGAGATGTATCCATGGATCCTGACTTGGAAGGCACTGGGAAGCACAACTCCAAGGCTAAAAAAATTGGTCCATGACAAAGAGAAATTTCAGAGACGCTCTTTTACAAGTAGAAGTCACAATGGCTAGACCATAGAGAAGCCCGGAATGGTCTTCATTCAGACAAATGGTCTCCTGGAACACTAAACAGTTCACGAAACCTACAGGCCAAGACGGCATCCCATTCCATCTTAAGGTCAGAGGACATCAACAGTGCCAAAATAACGCCAAAACCTTTCCTTGGAGCAAAGCATAGATGATACATTTAATGAGGTTTTGTGAGTATATGTGTTTGTACAGCAAAGATGTGGAATGAGAGAACAACTTCCATGAATAAGTTTTAGCTCCGACCATGAGTTCCAGTGATCAACATGAATATCTCAGTCTTGATCAGGAAAATCTTGTTGATTGTGCCATAATAACCATCAAATGATCATTCAATAAATACCTAATATACAATACAAACCAAATTTGATCCTTCATAACTTAAGAACTCAAGTGTATTAAGACAACTGGAATGAAATAACTCAACCTCTCAACCCTAACCAACATACACAAGAATTTCACATGTGCCATTGTTTCAAATGACACCAGTAGACTGACAAAAAATTAGCTGATACAAAATTGACATTACAATTCATGTAGCTATATTAAGAAATAAATATGAAGCACAAAATTCAACTGTGGCATGAAATTCAAGAAATTTCCAGGCCAAGTATTAGAGGTAAGGTTTTATGCTTTACAAGTGAGTGATTTCACACAGGAAAGGTATATCTGTAATATAAATATCAACCATAATTTCTTTCAGGAAAAAATTCTAGAGAAGGTTTTTTGAGGGGGAGCATTGACAGTGGAAGCAATACTGAAAACAAAAAGGGTGGGAAATATGGGCAGAAACAAGCAGGGGATGACTGAAAGAAAGTGAAAAGGGCATGGGAGAGTATGGGATGGCAATCAGAAAATGGAAACTAGTGCTTTCTCTTATTTAAGTCACATGGACACAGCCAGGATGGACTTCAGAGAACCTAGAGGAGAAGGTTCAGGACCACAGAGCCCAGAGGACCAGCATCATCTGCAATATTCACAATGGCCAGGCCCTGTGCTCTCCTGACATCCCTGGTGGTGATGCACTTCTGGTCAAGCTGCTGTCTGGGATGTGACCTGCCTCAGACTCATCACATCAGAAACAAGAGAGGCTCCACACTCCTGGCACAAATGAGGAGAATCTCCCCTCTCTCCTGTCTCAAGGACAGAATGGACTTTGCATTTCCTCTGGAGAAGGTAGATGCCCAGCAGTTCCAGAAGGCCCAAGCCATCCCTGTCCTGCAGGAGCTGACCCAGCAGGTCGTGATCCTCTTCAGCTCAAAGGACTCATCTGCTGCTTGGAAGACAAGCCTCCTAAACACATTCTGCACTGACCTCCTTAATCAGCTCAAAGACCTGCAAGCCTGTCTGATGGAGCAGGGTGAGGTGCAGGAACCTTCCCTGAGCCAGGAAGACTCCCTGGTGGCTGTGAGGAACTACTTCCACAGGATCACTGTCTACCTGAAGGAGAAGAAACACAGCCCCTGTGCCTGGGAGGTGGTCAGAGCAGAAGTCAGGAGAGCCCTGTCTTCCTCAGCCAAGCTGCTGGCAGGACTGACTAAGGAGAAGGAGTAAGACCTGAGCCAAAGTGGAGAGGACTCTCCTAGGCTGGGATCCTGCATCTCACTGCTCAGATTTGGCCTTCTCCAAGAACTCTTTGAGTTTGATATCAAACTAGCCTGGATAGTTATCCTAATATTGGGTTATATTGTGTTGATCTGTAAGGGCATTTGCTTATTGATTCAGATGTTTTATTTGTTTGTTGGTTTATTTATTCATTTAATTTATTTATTAGTTCTTCTGCTTGTTTGTTTATCTACATCATTTAATTTATTTTTAAACCATAGATTTTTATATTTCCTTTAAATTTTCAAATGGTTATTCTTAATTTATTTCTTCTATTCAATAAATTTTTTTACTATACATGGTTAATCTTATGTGTCATCCATTAGAACTTTTGAAAACTGTTTGAGGCTTCTAAATTCATTCTGTACATCATAAATATAACACACCTGGACTTGATGGAGCAGGTAGAGGTGCAGGAACCTTCCTCGAGCCAGGAAGACTCCCTTTTGGCTGTGAGAAACTACTTCCACAGGATCACTGTCTACCTGAAGGAGAAGAAACACAGCCCCTGTGCCTGGGAGGTGGTCAGAGCAGAAGTCAGGAGAGCCCTGTCTTCCTCAGCCAGCCTGCTGGCAAGATTGACTGAGGAGAAGAAGTAAGTCCCCAAGTAGTGAGAAATCTCCTGGGCTACAACACTGCATAAATTATCCTTTAAAGACTCATTTATTTTAACATGAATTCAATCAACCTACCTAGATTTTTCAGCAAAACAGCATGAAGTTTATCTATATGTAAGGGCATTCGTGTCTGCATCCAGTTGGTTATCTCTGTGTGTTATGTGTGTATTTATTTTACTATTTATGTAATTTAAGTTATTTAAATTAAATCTCGTAGTTTTGTATTTTCTTTAATGTAACAAACTATCACATGCAATAAAATTATTTTGAATCCCATTCAATTTTGCTGTATACAACACTTTTGATTTATTAATTTTGTATCTTTTCAAAATATTTCAATCTTTTTAGTTGGTACTCCAAACCATAAAAATTTTACAAAAGGACAGAGTATTGAAAATTGTACTGGATACAAGTGTTCACTGCATAGTGTTTAGACAAACCCTAAATCTGTCCCTCTACTTCTCCCAGTATATAGTATTCTCTGTATGTAAAGCCAGCATACTGCTTGATAGGAAGCCAGAGAATCTAGCTCCTGTCACATTGTAACTTAGTCTTCTTTGACACATGTTTCCCAGAGGAATCCTCCCTCTGACATCCATGACGTCCGAAACCTTTCATCTACTCTCAACTTCTATGAGTTTAACGGTTTTGGGTTCTAGATATGAGTGAGATCATGTACAATGATAGAAACAGATAACAGAAAAATGCCTCAGGGCCTGCTAAGCATGAATTCTAATACTCATCACGACCAACTGCCCAGGGGTTGATTCACCCACATTGTGCTGGACACTCCTACTGCAGGCATCAATTATTAAAATGATTTAGAGAGTGGTGTCAGGTGCGGTTCTGTAGAGACATCTTTTCTGGTGAGTTCTCTTCTTCCCACATGACCCTAGCTAGTGTCAGTTTGAACATAGAATTATCCAGGGTAAATTCCCTTCATAATGGCCTCAAAAAACATACCCTGAAATAAATATAACAAGAGAAGTGAATGCAATACTTCGAAAACAACACAGCTCATGCCTCTCAATTTCTTTTGGTATCTTTTCTTCATTTCAATTTTTTCATTTCCCATATTAAGCCCATGTGTCCATCCCTCCCCTTCTCTGGTCCTCACCTTAACTGCATCAACCCCATCACCCAACAACTCCTCAGAGGAGAAAAGGCCTCCCTTGGGAGTCAACTAAGTGTAGCATACAGTGTTGAGTACAGCTCCCCAATGATTCAGCTGATCAAGGTGTTCCAGCATAGGGTTTGGGCTCCCTCAAGCCAGTTCTTGCACTTGGGACAAGTCCTGGTCCCACTGCCAGGGGCCTCACAAACAGATCAAGTCACACAAGTGTCAGCCGCATTCAGAGGACATAAGTGGGTCCCATGCAGGTCCCCAGCTGTCAGTCCAGAGTCCCTGAGCTCCCACTAGCTTAGTTCAGCTGTCTCTCTGGTTTTCCCCATCATGATCTTGACCCCCTGCCCCCTTTGCTACTAGGATCCCATCTCCCTCTCTTGTGCTGATCTCCAGGACCTCAGCCCAGTGCTTGGACTTGGAATAATGAATCTGTTGGCTAACTGTTGCCAGTGGTGCATGGGTACACCGCCATCTAGTGGAACACGGTAAACCTCCTTGGGGCCCCATTACTGAGGATAACTGGATCTCTTTCTCCCAGCAACCATCACTTGAAAATAGTTCCTCAGCTAGGGCTGGGATTACCTGTCATGCTCCCTGCTTGAAACTGGAATTTTATCTGTCTCCATCATACTCAGACTATGCATGCCATAACAGCTGCTATCAATATGGACCTGCAGCTACTATACTGTGTTTACAAACCCCTGTTTCCTACAGTCAGAAAGTGTCTCTGGGAATCCCCATCTTCCTGCCAGCTCTTGTGTAAAGAGTACTGCCCTATGGAAGCAAGGAAAGCCATACTGGTCTTTGCTCAGACACCTATTCCCTGTACATTGACCACTTGGAAGTATCTGTGTCCAGCCATCTATTGCCATGAGAACCTTCTCTAAGGAGCACTGACAGATGTACTTTTCCTCTTTGAGATGTGGAGGGTGATGTATAAAATCAGGCCTTTTGACACTATGTCCATTGCTCTTATTCTTGACATTCCTGCTCTCCAGCAGCTTCCTGTATCCACAGGTGTCTTAAGATTGATGTTGCTGGGAAGAAAATATTGAAATTTTCACTGTGATTGCATTGACTCTGCAGTTCACGTTCCTAAATGCACTCGGTTTGAGGTAAAATTACTTTATTTTATGGCCATTGGACTTTTGAGTTGAACACTCTTAACATTGTTGCTATTGCTTCCCCACTGGGATGACATCACTTGCTTTCTTTTGCTTTCATTTCAAGTGACACCACAATTTCAATTCAATGCCACTAACAACTTCAGTATCTTCTCTCTAGGAAATTGGAAAAAAGAAATAAAATATTCATTGCAAAGAAAATTCAAAGGACAAATGACATCCACTATGGAGCCTCCATCACCATAAAAAATGAAATGAATAACTATACACGTTGGCAGTACTGAAACACTTCTATGTGAAAGAATCCCTCAAGGCTCTTCTGCTCAATTTTCAAATAGACAAAGACAGAGAGTGTGCAGTATCCACAAATGAAGTAACATTGCATAAATATCTGTAAGTTCAAACTTCTGGGTAACTAATAGACAATCAGAGGCACTGCTATTACTGTGTCTTCTGTTCTGTATTTCCACCTCCTAAGTTCAGGGACAGCAAGCAGTCAGTGAGCAAATATTGATCACAAAACTAGATTTTGGAAAAACCACAAATACTTATCTCTTACACATGTAAACTGGGACATTTATACATCACTGCAGATCACAGGGTCTTCTGCTGTTGACATCTGGGGATTCCTGACACTCTGATCACTGCTGAACATAAAAGCCTTTCTAATGCATGTCCTGAAATGAGAGCAGCAATCTTCTAAGCTTTATGACAACAAAAAAACAAGCAAACACCACACTGTGTGTGAGTGCTGATGTCATCAAGGTATGGTGAGCTCTCTCAAAGAGTGGGGTACAAGAAGAGGGCTGAGGACACTGTACCACTGTGCAGCAGAGAATGTGAGTCAATTCAAACCCCACTGAAGAAGTCACAGGACACTGAGAGAAAAGGCAGCAACCAGGGATCACATCTCTAAACTCAGACACAACTTTAAAGAAGGTGCATCCCGATTTGGGTAATTGTCGTTAGTCGAAAAATCCTCGATAGGGGAATATTGGCCAGAAGGGAGATGTATCTATGGATCCATACTTTGAAGGCACTGTGAAGCACAACCCCAAGGATGACAAAATTGGTCCATGACTGAGAGAAATTTAAGAGACGCTCTTTTACAAGTAGAAGTCACAATGGCTAGACCACAAAGAAGCCCCGAATGGTCTTCATTCAGACAAAATGGTCCTCCTGGAAACTAAACAGTTCACGGAAACCTACAGGCCAATGGCATCCCTTTCCATCTTAAGGTCAGAGGTCACCAAAAGTGGTAAAATAACGCTGAAACATTTCCTTGGAGCAAAGCTTAGATGATACATTTTATGAGTTTTTGTAAACGTGTGTGTGCAGCAAAGATGTGGAGTGAGAGAACAACATCCATGAATAAGATTTCTGGTCCCACCTTGAGTTCTAGGGATGAACATGAATATGTCAGTCTTGATCGGAAAGCTCTTGTTGATTGTGGAATAATAACCACCAAATGATCATTCAATAAATACCTAATATTCAATACAAACCAAATTTGATCCTTCATATACTTAAGAACTCAAGTGTATTAAGACAATTAGAGTAAAATAACTCAACCTTGCAACCCTAACCAACATAGACAAGAATATAACGTGTGCCATTGTTTCATATAACACCTATAGACTCACAAATATTAGCTGAAACAAAATGGACATTACAATTGAAGTAGCTATATTAAGAAATAAATATGAAAGGTTTTATGCTTTACAAGTGAATGATTTCACAACAGGAAAGGTATATCTGTAATATAAATATCACGATAATTTCTTTCACAGGAATAAATTCTAGAGGAGCTTTGTAAAAGGGAGCATTGACAATAGGAGCAATAATGAAAAAAAAAATGGTGAGAAAAAAAATGGCCAGACACAGCAAGGGATGGCTGAAAGAAAGTGAAAAGGGTATGGGAGAGTATGGGTGGGCAATCAGAAAATGGAAACTAGTGCTTTCTCTATTTAAGTCACATGGACACAGCCCAGGATGGACTTCAGAGAACCTATGAGGAGAAGGTTCAGGACCCCAACAGAGCCCAGAGGACCAGCAGCATCTGGAACATTCACAATGGCCAGGCCCTGTGCTTCCTGGCATTCCTGGTGGTGATGCACTACTGGTCAAGCTGCTGCCTGGGATGTGACCTGCCTGAGACTCATCACCTAAGGACAAGAGAGCCTCCACACTCCTGGCACAAAATGAGGAGACTCTCCTCTCTCTCTGCCT